>NC_056749.1:264519866-264522366 GCF_019279795.1 Protopterus annectens
ACTTTAGGCAAAAAGGAAGGGTTTGTTCTGAGAGATACTCTATCAGCATGGAAAATCATATAAGGAGGTCTGATAGATAATGCTTGAAGTTCTGACACTCTGCGGGCTGAAGTAATGGCCACTAAAAAATTAGTTTTTCAGGACAAAAATTTGAGATCACAAGATGATGCTGGTTCGAAGGGGGGAAGAATTATTTGAGACAGCATAAAATTCAAATTCCAGGGAGAATAAGGGATTTTGACAGGGAGTCTCATGTGAAAAACACCTTTGAGAAAAACCTTAGACAACTTATGGGCCATAATATTTAACCCATCGAATCCAAGGTGGAAATTTGATATGGCGGCTAACTGAACCTGAACTGTGGCAGCTGCTGCTCCTTCCTTAAAAATCATTGTCAAAAACTCTAAAATGAATGACAAAGGAGCTTGGAAAGGGTCATTTTTTTGTATACTGGCCCAAATGGAGAACCTTTTCCACTTACTGCGATATAGTTTTCTGGTGGATGGCTTATGAGAAGACAATGGAATTTGTCTTGTGTCATCTGACAGTGAATGAGGCCTGACTATTTGGGGAAGTGGATCAGCCAAGCAGTCAGCTTTAGAGACTGCAATAAAGGATGGAGGTCCCCTGACGGATGTGTCAGGAGGTCTGGAACTGGGTCCTGGATCCATGGATCCTTCAGCAGATGATGGTGAAGAAAAGGGAACCAAATCTGTTGAGGCCAATGGGGGGCTATGAGGATAACAGTCCTTCCCAGAGATTTTGCTTTCTGTAAAAACCTGGGTATCAATGGAATTGGTGGGAATGCATATAGGAGACCCGGAGGCCAATCATGTACGAGTGTGTCTCTCGGGGGATGTTCTGGAGGTGGTATTAGGGCAAAGTAGCTTCTGCATTTGGTATTGATGTGACTGACAAAGAGGTCACAGGAAGGCTGGCCCCATTTGTGGAAAATCAAGTCCGCAACGTGTTGGTTGAGAGACCACTCGTGAGGCAACAGGATTGTCCTGCTCAGCTTGTTCGCTATCACGTTGGATTTCCCCGGGATGTGCGTTGCTAACGGAAAACGCTGGGATGACACAGCCCACTGCCATACCCTGAGGGCTTCTTGACAAAGGGGATAAGACTTGGTTCCACCCTGTTTGTTCAAATACCAAACCACTGACATGTTGTCTGTCTGAATTGCAACTGTCCCTAGAGGAAGAGAGTCGTGGAAGTACTGCAATGCCAGAAGTACTGCTCTCAACTCTAGAACACTGATATGCAGATGTGACTCTTGATCTGTCCATGTGCCTTGGGCAGTCTTTCCTTGAAAATGCCCCCCCCACCCTATCAGGGAAGCATCCGTGGTCACAGTGGCTACTGGAGGGGGGAAGCACAAAGTGTCTTGCTATTGTGACATGAAGAGACGTCAACCACCACCGAAGGTCTCTCTTGCAAGAATTTGTGATGAGAATCATATGGTTCATTGGTAATTTCTGGTAAGACCATTGAGCGAAGAGGAGCCATTGAAGAATTCGCATATGCATCCTTACGAGTGGAATGGCTAGAATTGCTGCCGCCATCAAACCTAGTACCTTCAAGACCTCTGCGGCTGTAACTCTGTTCTTTGACACCAATGAGTTGACGTGTTGGCGAATAAGTGACACCCTTTCGACTGGAAGACGTAGAGTGATGATTGAGGTATCTAACTCTGCTCCTATAAAGACGGTATGCTGCGATGGCGACAAGGCAGAATTTTCGAAGTTGACTGTAATACCTAAGTTGTGGCAGAGTGTCAGAGTAGATTGTGTTGCCTGAAACAATTGATGCCTGGTGGTAGTGGTGAGGATCCAATCATCTAGATATGGAAACACCTGGAATCCTAGACGCCTCAGGTGAGCCGTGACCACTGCCATGCATTTGGTGAACACTCTGGGGGCTGTAGTGAGACCAAATGGCAGGGCTCAAAACTGGTAGTGATTGGCTCCCAGCCAGAAACGCAAGTGATCTCTGGAGCGTCTGTCGATCTTTATGTGGTAGTATGCGTCCTTGAGATCAATGGAGCACATTCAATCGCATTTCCCTAGAAAGGGAAGAATGGCCTGAAGCGTGACCATTTGGAACTTCTCTTTTTTTACAAATTGGTTGAGTCTGCTGAGGTCCAAGATAGGTCTCCAGTCCCCTGTTTTCTTTGGAACCAAAAAGAATCTTGAGTAAGTTCCGAATCCAACTTGGTCTGCTGGGACTGGCTGGATGACTCTTTTTTTCTAGCAACTTGCGGACCTCTATAGTTGCTTGTTCCCTGAGACTGAGTAGAACATCTGGGATTCTGTTTACAGGAGTGGGAGGGGAAGAGAACGGTATGAAATACCCTCTGGAAATGATGCTTTGTACCCAGGTATTGGATGTTATGCTTAGCCAGGCTTCTGGCTACAAAGATAAGTGACCCCTGACTGCCTCCAGAGCTGGACAGCCGGGTCTCCTTTCAGGAGCGCTGGTAGGGCTGACCAGAGAACTG